>NW_026889113.1:0-12293 GCF_032173495.1 Musca vetustissima
TACAATAAATAAACGGTATTTTGCCCAGGAACTCGAAAAGAATGAATTGCATGGCAGAAACCGGACTGGAATAGAGGAAGAAAAGTCTACGGGATATAAATTATGTCGCCAGTAGAAATATTTAAATGATTTGAACATAAATTACTCGACGAATTGTGACACATATCCAGGGCATAAAAGAATATGAAAGGAAGGCACTGAAAACAAATAGATTGAGCATCCAGCGATTGAAATGGAAAGTTAAGATTTTTCTTCTAGCTCCCGGAACAAATTCTGCTAACGTTGCATGTAACCAAAAACGGACGTTAGATGTTTCAAAAGAAGGCATTTTTGAAATGCAGACATTCATTGTTCTAGTATGTACTAGTGGGTGCACAATATAACTGTTATAAACTAACAAAATTATTTATCTTAATATAGAGAAATAATTATCATAATATATAAAAAGGAGGACCATGGACACAACATCGGACGAGACGAGGCCAATCAATCCATACACATGTCATGCGGCGATCAATGCATTCCATATCCCATATCTATTTTCGTGCCATAGTTTCAATCTTAATCTGAACCGTTTAACTATATCTAAATTTGACCCGATTTTTGTACTTAATTTGGTACGCTATCCCAAATTATATTTAAATTAGACTAACTTTGTGAAGTGGGTAAACTATTGTGGACAAACCTACATATGGACCACATCTAATTATTGATTTTGTCAAACTTCAATAGCGCTCGTTCCAGAGCCCAAACAAATGAGCTTTATATGGAGCGATTGGATGTCCAAAAATGAGGATTAAGGGTGGAGTGTAGATATTTCAAACCTTAAAAAAGTGCGTGGAAATCCAATATTTCACATTTCCACGCACTATTTTAAGGTTTGACAGGTATCTACACTCCACCCTTAATCCTAATTTTTGGACATCCAATCGCTCCATATAAAGCTCATTTATTTCGCTCTGGAACGAACACTATTGAAGTTTGAGAAAATCACATGTATTAACTTTAGTTATACTCTTCAATGGTAGTGTGTGGATTGTAATTAAACCATGGGGTTATCATAAAGAAGTGGGTTTGAATACGGGTGATGGGTGATGTAAGAATGTATTATTGGGAATTAGTACTATAGTACTACTAGATTTAATCTTGGAATTTGTTGGGACCGATTTTGATATGTAGGGCTTAGGGTTTGGGAAGCGGACTTCATAGTTTCTTGTACACATGAACTTATTCTAAATGTTTAATAATTTGCATTTGGTGAAGGGTTCAGACATTTACTACGAAGATTGCTAGTTTAGGTCAGTGGTTTCATAAATACGCATTTTAAATGAACGAAAAAAAGAAAATCGTACGGAATTAAGTACATGTAAATAGAGTCAACGATTAGATATTTTATCTGGAGCGTAGGGTTTAAGCAAGGTAGTAGTTTTGTTGTAGATGTTCATCAAAATTTGAAGACATATCCGACATTATTGCAAATAAAAGCAGATCTTTGGCATAGTTTACAACGATAGTCGTTATAATGAGTAATATTTTTAGAAGTCTTAAAGTCTTAAAATATTACAATTTATTTAAATTCAACAGTTCAAAGATATCTATATCTGGAATATATAATGGAGTCATTACAACAATGAATCGAACAACCTAGGTCTGCTTTCTGTTAGAAGTGCACGACGTTTATTTGGTTCAAGGCTGGTCAAAGTTTCATAAGAACACCATGAATCTAGAATGACATGAATTGATTTATTTAGTAGACTTCATAAAAATAATTCCATCCGTAGCATTTGCATAAAATGGTACGTTATATTGATCAATAGCCAATCAATGACGTTTGTTGGTTTGGTATAAATCGATCAATTCAGGTGGTAGGTATAAGTTATTACAGAAAATCAACTCTCTATTGTATTGGACGGTTTGGAAGTAGATTAATCTGAATCTGTGAAGGTTATACACTGATTACCCCATAATAGTGAAGCAAATACCAAATGGAGAAAAATTGAAAAAAAAACAGTGAGTGGAGCATTATAGTCGTATAGACGGAACCGACCATATGAAACCCTACACAACTACCGCTGAACTCTCTCTTTCTGTGGATCTTGTACACATGAACTTATTCTAAATGTTTAATAATTTGCATTTGGTGAAGGGTTCAGACATTTAGTACGGAGATTGCTAGTTTAGGTCAGTGGTTTCATAAATACGCATTTTAAATGAACGAAAAAAAGAAAACCGTACGGAATTTAGTACATGTAAATAGAGTCAACGATTAGATATTTTATCTGGAGCGTAGGGTTTAAGCAAGGTAGTGGTTTTGTTGTAGATGTTCATCAAAATTTGAAGACATATCCGACATTATTGCAAATAAAAGCAGATCTTTGGCATAGTTTACAACGATAGTCGTTATAATGAGTAATATTTTTAGAAGTCTTAAAGTCCTAAATTTCACATTTTATTTAAATTCAACATTTCAAAGATATCTATATCTGGAATATATAATGGAGTCATTACAACAATGAATCGAACAACCTAGGTCTGCTTTCTGTTAGAAGTGCACGACGTTTATTTGGTTCAAGGCTGGTCAAAGTTTCATAAGAACACCATGAATCTAGAATGACATGAATTGATTTATTTAGTAGACTTCATAAAAATAATTCCATCCGTAGCATTTGCATAAAATGGTACGTTATATTGATCAATAGCCAATCAATGACGTTTGTTGGTT
The DNA here is from genome assembly GCF_032173495.1 of Musca vetustissima. NCBI lineage: Eukaryota > Metazoa > Arthropoda > Insecta > Diptera > Muscidae > Musca > Musca vetustissima. The sequence continues at coordinate 2,723 of NW_026889113.1, forward strand.
TGGTATAAATCGATCAATTCAGGTGGTAGGTATAAGTTATTACAGAAAATCAACTCTCTATTGTATTGGACGGTTTGGAAGTAGATTAATCTGAATCTGTGAAGGTTATACACTGATTACCCCATAATAGTGAAGCAAATACCAAATGGAGAAAAATTGAAAAAAAACAGTGAGTGGAGCATTATAGTCGTATAGACGGAACCGACCATATGAAACCCTACACAACTACCGCTGAACTCTCTCTTTCTGTGGATCTTGTACACATGAACTTATTCTAAATGTTTAATAATTTGCATTTGGTGAAGGGTTCAGACATTTAGTACGGAGATTGCTAGTTTAGGTCAGTGGTTTCATAAATACGCATTTTAAATGAACGAAAAAAAGAAAACCGTACGGAATTTAGTACATGTAAATAGAGTCAACGATTAGATATTTTATCTGGAGCGTAGGGTTTAAGCAAGGTAGTGGTTTTGTTGTAGATGTTCATCAAAATTTGAAGACATATCCGACATTATTGCAAATAAAAGCAGATCTTTGGCATAGTTTACAACGATAGTCGTTATAATGAGTAATATTTTTAGAAGTCTTAAAGTCCTAAATTTCACATTTTATTTAAATTCAACATTTCAAAGATATCTATATCTGGAATATATAATGGAGTCATTACAACAATGAATCGAACAACCTAGGTCTGCTTTTTGTTAGAAGTGCACGACGTTTATTTGGTTCAAGGCTGGTCAAAGTTTCATAAGAACACCATGAATCTAGAATGACATGAATTGATTTATTTAGTAGACTTCATAAAAATAATTCCATCCGTAGCATTTGCATAAAATGGTACGTTATATTGATCAATAGCCAATCAATGACGTTTGTTGGTTTGGTATAAATCGATCAATTCAGGTGGTAGGTATAAGTTATTACAGAAAATCAACTCTCTATTGTATTGGACGGTTTGGAAGTAGATTAATCTGAATCTGTGAAGGTTATACACTGATTACCCCATAATAGTGAAGCAAATACCAAATGGAGAAAAATTGAAAAAAAACAGTGAGTGGAGCATTATAGTCGTATAGACGGAACCGACCATATGAAACCCTACACAACTACCGCTGAACTCTCTCTTTCTGTGGATCTTGTACACATGAACTTATTCTAAATGTTTAATAATTTGCATTTGGTGAAGGGTTCAGACATTTAGTACGGAGATTGCTAGTTTAGGTCAGTGGTTTCATAAATACGCATTTTAAATGAACGAAAAAAAGAAAATCGTACGGAATTTAGTACATGTAAATAGAGTCAACGATTAGATATTTTATCTGGAGCGTAGGGTTTAAGCAAGGTAGTGGTTTTGTTGTAGATGTTCATCAAAATTTGAAGACATATCCGACATTATTGCAAATAAAAGCAGATCTTTGGCATAGTTTACAACGATAGTCGTTATAATGAGTAATATTTTTAGAAGTCTTAAAGTCCTAAATTTCACATTTTATTTAAATTCAACAGTTCAAAGATATCTATATCTGGAATATATAATGGAGTCATTACAACAATGAATCGAACAACCTAGGTCTGCTTTCTGTTAGAAGTGCACGACGTTTATTTGGTTCAAGGCTGGTCAAAGTTTCATAAGAACACCATGAATCTAGAATGACATGAATTGATTTATTTAGTAGACTTCATAAAAATTATTCCATCCGTAGCATTTGCAGAAAATGGTACGTTATATTGATCAATAGCCAATCAATGACGTTTGTTGGTTTGGTATAAATCGATCAATTCAGGTGGTAGGTATAAGTTATTACAGAAAATCAACTCTCTATTGTATTGGACGGTTTGCAAGTAGATTAATCTGAATCTGTGAAGGTTATACACTGATTACCCCATAATAGTGAAGCAAATACCAAATGGAGAAAAATTAAAAAAAAAAACAGTGAGTGGAGTCGTATAGACGGAACCGACCATATGAAACCCTACACAACTACCGCTGAACTCTCTCTCTTTCTGTGGATCTATATTCCGAACTTGGCAATATTTTTTAATATTTGCCCCGTTTTGACAGATTAGTGGTCTTCAGCTCCCCTTTCTTATCCTGGCATATTTTCTCAATGTTACTGAATATTATCAAACAGCCCTACTATTAGTTGGCCAGATTCCCTTCCCCGTTCGTTGTAATACTAAACAATACACCCTTGTAAAGTTTTAAGTATAATTTAAAGGTTAACAACTCCTTTCGGATATACCATCAACATCTCGAGTCTATGTCCTTTAGGAGTAAATAAATATGCCACAGAATATAAATTTTGTAATTTTTCACACAAAAGTCAGGATAAGCCACCTTCCGTATAAAATGTTGTGTTCGGTTATAAAAATAAAGTTGTTGGTCCATTTCAATAACTGATCATTACCAAAAACAATAAGAGGCCTTCATGGGCCACAACCCGTCCTACATGCAAAATTTCGTGGCGATTGGTCAATAATTGTGGCTTGTATCGGCCACTGATACACATAGCTAGATCTCAGCTAGTCGAAATATGACGATCGGTACAAAGTATTGGCCCACACAAAGCTATATAACCCTTTATATTTATTTTAATAAGATCATATAGTGAAAATATTATCCCAATCGCCTACTTTTTAAATTGTTATTAAATATTGAAGTTTTCAAAGTGTTGTTTAATACTTTATCAATAAATAACAAACAAATCTTCATAAAATTTCCATGTAAATTATTTTTAAAGCCCAAATTTCATTTATTACAATTGCATAGACAAATTTCAAATATTATATTATACTGGTATGTATATAGATGTGTATGTATATCACAGTAGTTTGCATAAATTCAGTTCTATAAACTCAGACATCAGCACGATCGACAATATTTAAGATATAAAAGCGTAAAACAATTGTTGCTCTTTGAACTTTTCTTATTATTCGAAGCTGCCGAGAAGTGAATGCTAATTCTATTGAGTCGCCTACTCCAAACTGAAGAAGTTTCATATTGTTCTCCATTAGCAGTTACATTTGGGAAGATCATTCAAGTAAATGATTTGAACATCGTTTCAGTACGATGCATTGTTGTAACGTGAATCCGAAAGTGCGCCGTATACATTTCCGGGTATATGTACTTGAAATGGAAATGAATGTTGTAACGGTGGCTGTGGTGTGCATTTCTCATTATGAGTACATGGCAGCATGTATTAGCATTCTACTTTACAAAATAACAAAAACTAATTTAATTTTTCAATGTTTTCCCATTTAAAGTGCACATTACTGCGAGTTGCCGCATCCCGAATAAGTTGCAAGCAGTCTTGTGACCGCAACGTTGTGGAATCGTTCTGCTGCTTTGCAATAGCTCGGCAGTCTCCCTCACCTAGTCGCTTCTTTGTTCGGTAGAATGCGTTCAGCTTGTTTGCAATTGTAATGCTAGTCTCTAACTATGGTTTCATACATATTTAACGGGAAAATGGTCCATTTGAAATTTTGCACTATTGCCTCCACTCGGCACCATCCTCTTACTCAGCCGCCTCCTGTGTTTCTTGCTGCCGTTATTGTTGCTGTTGGTCGGAAGTATTCATGTTGGCGCAACATTGACTGGGAGCTAGCGACATTCCAGACAGCAAAACTAATTTTTGGCATATTCAACATATTGTTGGCATTGCCAATGTTGTCCGTTTCCATTGTTGCTGCTGCAGTTGTTGTTGTCTTTGGTGTTTGGTGCCTTTTTTCTATTTCACTTTTATGTGTTTTGCGAACACTATTCGGCGCTGTTCATTGTTGTTTTCGTTAAGGATGAATAATGAGTCCTGGTTCTGCTGAATGTCCGTGTGTCCTGATGCGAGGTTCCCTGTCCTGCGGTGACTGGCTATGTAGTCGTTACGACGTTTCTCTAGCATTGAAAAATGAAATTAAAATAATTAATTCAGTGGAAAATGCAAGCGGGGTTTTTGTGTGTATTTCTTAGCCATTCATAATGATACGAATTAGGTGGAATTAGGTTTCAGCCAGTAGAGGGGGAAAATTGCTATGTAATTTAATTTTAGGCGTTTGTCAGAGCACTACCTTGAGATGTAAAGTTCTACTGATTGAGTTACATCTGAAAATATAGTAGTTTTCAATTTAAAGAAACACTGGAAACATTAAATATTCACTTTCACTGGCAATTTAATTAGAATTGTTATTTCTGCAGATTAAAATTGCATTACATTTTGCTTCAACTAAATAAACATAATAAACCAATACTACCACAGGTGATCTAAAGGATTCATGTCCGCTGGTTGCCTTAATGGTTTAATATATTTCCAGGAGTAGCGTGTTTCAGGTTGTTATCTTGTTTTAAGAGGTTTGAACTTTAAAGACCTAATTTCATGACATTACCTACCATGTTTCGTTAAACACAACATTTGAAACGCTAGCAGCATTCACAGATACCAAACCATATATGAACCTCCACCGTATTTTATTGCACCAGGCATATTAATTATTAATTGGAACGAGTTCAGAATTGGCTTTGTCTCCAAACTTTTGCACGTCCATTAGAGCCCTATATGTTAAATTTACTTTCATCAGGCAGATTAACGTTGTTCCAAAACAGAAATCTAGCTCTATATTAAATTTAGTATCATTTATTACTCTTGTAATACGCATTACGAAAAAAAATTCAAATATATGTTTACCCAAATCCAAATTTGGTACCAGTAAGAATACATCAATATAAATTTCCATAACTACCTACTTAACAATCATAAGTACGAATTTCTAAAGCACCCCAATCTTAAATCCAAATCTCAGGATTCCAGCTCTACCGGTTCCAAAAGTAACCTTATTCCCAAATTTCAATGTTCCAGCTCTATCGGTTCACCCAAATCTACATTTGATACCATTTTTCACACATTAGTACCAATTTCCTAAATTGTTAAGATATCCCAATCCTACACCCCAACATTGACCCGAATCGGTTCACCCAAATACACATTTAGTACCATTTAGTACAAAGTTCTAAAACTTCCTACATTGCTTCACGGAATTTCCAAAACTTCCTGAATAGCTCAATTTTGAAGTTTTTACCTCTATCCATTCACATGCTACGAAATTGTACCAAATGGTACCACATTTAGTACTTTTCGTACCGTTCCTGTACGAATTTCTAAAAGCCCAGCCTTATTTGCCACCTTTGGAACAAGAGTGACCCTCGCCCAAAATTTCAAGATTCTATCTTCAGCCGTTTCGTCTGGGCGTTGATGAATCGTTATGTCAGTCAGTCAATCACTTTACACTTTTATTAGTTCATATATAGATATAGATGAGATATATAATCTCGTTCGGTTTTTTGTCAATGGTCCATCAAAGACAGAATATTGTACACACAATCAGAGTCTTTAGAGAGTAAAATAATAAAGCTGAATTCAACCCGGAATAAATATTTAATTTTCTTACAATCAGAGTTTTAGGAACACCTATTGTGTATATCCATAGTAATGTTGAGTAGCTCATTGCCGATCTCGTCCGATTTTGTCCTAAAAATGCTCTGGTAAAAATCTGTTCATTGACAACGAAACTTTTGAAGAGTTTATTTAATTTTTCGTTTTCGACAATGTGTTCTCTAATTGTTTGTAATAATATTTATTATACAGAATGATAACAATGATCATAAATATATATTGTACAGAATTATATATGGGATTAAATGTTTTAACATTACATGCAAATATTAGCCTCTTTATTTTACATTTTAAAAATTCATTTTATCGAGATTTTATTTATTTTCATTTTTTGATTTTTGAAAAATAAGTTTTTCTGCAGCATACAAAATATGCAGTTTATAGAAATATATGTAATTTTGCATAGTTATAAGGACTTTGTTATTACAATCAAAATGATTGTACGTTAGATTGCACATTTCGTTTGTAGTCTTCGAGAAATGTATGAAAATGTAATTGAGATTACAAACTTAAATAAAAACAACGATAAACCATGCAAAACACAGTGAAGGCAAATAAAACGACTTCGCCGGGCAAATACAAATGAATGCCACTGCATTTGGACGCCAGAACTAACACCAGCAACAGTGCCAATCTCAGACAATGTGCATAGCCATGATATTAGAACTAGGAGCAGCCAGAAACTCCAACCAACTACAATGGAAACATTAAGACAACGCTCCACAAACATTCGCATACACTCGTAAACAGGCACATAGCACCGAACACATACCGGAAATGAAGGAAATAACCAAAAACGAAAAGAAAAGGAAAGATTGAACACAGCGGAACTAAACCAAACGAATTTGGCTCAATGGAGAATGAAAGCAACACCAAGATTTCAGAACATATTTATGTAGATACTAGAGTAAATGGTCCAGTTAAGTATTTTTCTTCTCCAGAACAAACAAAAACGAAATGCTCCCGGAGTAAAGCATAAGAAACCAAAACAACCAGCAAGGAACCGCATCGTATCAACGCAGAATTATATATTCTGCATAGCACCCAACACACAAGTAGGGCAAGACAAAGATGCTCTGCGCCATGCTTGAAGTAAAAAGTGCAAGGAGTCGTTGTTGCATCCACAGCCACAGCCAAAGGATTCTGAGGATATGTAAGAAACACTAGCAGGGGCTGGTGCACTTAACATGTTCCAGCAACACAAAGACAGATAGATCCACTTCACTATTCGCCATAAAGACGCAGAATATATGGCCAGCATTATGGACAAGCCAACAATACCAACACCAAACGAAACACCGGGGCAACCACAAGAAATCGACTACGGCCACAAACACAACGCTGGGTGGCCAATGCAAACGCAAGTACGTTCCGACATGCACTTTCTGCCGGGCATTAACGGGTGTGAGATGAAACTTTAAGTTAAGTCGTTGTGTAGTCCTGCTGAGATATTAAATTTTGCAAAATTTGCCAAAAGTTTTGTCTCTGAAATATCTCTTCTGAAAGCGGTTTATAAAAACATTTGCATACATCTATCAAGAAGGTGCTCATCTGGCCACTTTGTATCATCAACAAAAATGTGAAAATTAAGTTTTTCATAAAATTAAAAGTGTAAGCGGCACAGGATACAAATTTCTATTTAAATATTCAATAACTGGCCGTCGTCCGACTGGTTTTAAGATTGTTCTAAAACGACTTTTCTCAAATTAATTATTTTACGTTTTATGTATATATTTTTGATTGGCTAATTTAGTTCAGTGCATTTATCCACCCGACTTTTGAAATTTCGATACAATTCAAGACATATCTGTCTAGGGAAAGTGTTTTGTTGTCATCCATATAGGTATATATTTGAGAACATCAAAATATGTTCGGTTCAGATTTGATTACAAAAATTGGCTAATTCAAATCCGTAGATTTTACTGAAAATTTCTCACCAAGTCATGCCATGCCATCCCATGGAAGTAATATAATCTAGTCGTAAAAGTTCTAAAACATTGCATGGATGCAGAGTTATATCATCATAATTAATAATAACTCTGAAATCATTAACACATTTTATGCGTATATCCCAAGAAGCATTACAGATACCAATTTCAAAATGCGTATGGTTTGCAAACGTATGGGTACAAACGTGGTATGATTAGAAAATTTAAACCCTTTGTAAACCAATGTTGCCCACAGGCAACAAAATGTTTTTTAACAAAAGGTGCACCAAATAGTCAAAATTTATACTGATTTGTATAAAATTTTGCACGACAAACTGAAGTTAGGATATCTCAACGTGTTCCAATTTTTATTGAAATGTGTTCAGATTCAATACTACTTGTAGCTCCCATATATATGTTCGTCCGATTTTTAGCAAATGGGCAGCAAAGAGTCAAATTTAGGCCGATTGGCACGAAATTTTGCACAAAGTACTGAAGTTAGAAGAGCCTAACGTGTGCCAAGTTTTATTGAAATCGGTTCAGATTTAGATATTGCTCCCACATATATTTTCGTTCGTTGTAGCAAATAGTGCTGCGAGGCACAAAATTAAGCCGATTGGCACAATATTTTGCACAACGTACTGACGTTACAGTAACATAACGTGTGTCAAGTTTTTTTGAAATCGGTTCAGATTTAGATATAGCTCCAATATATATTTTCATCCGATGTTTAGCAAATGGTGTGCCAAGTTTTATTGTTCGATTATGATTAGATTAGTAGAGGCTAGAATATTTCCTTTTGTAAAAATTGGTTCGTTTGACTTCATGTTAATTTTGCATCAAATAATGAACTGGTGTTCAATTCAGATTAAATTTTGCGTTCTGTGTTGTAGCATAGGGAGTAGTTTGATTTTAATCGATTTACATAATTTTGCCTCATTGAACAAAAATTACTCTAAATCTGCCCTAATGAAATTGCATTTCGCATAGGCGAATTCGATTCAAGAACCCTAAAATACCGAAAATTGGGGGAACCATTATTTGAGGGCTAGACCGATATTTATAATTTTTAGTGGAGAAATTTGGTACCCTAATGAAATGGAATTTGGCATAGGCGAATTCGGTTCAAGAACCCTAATATACCGAAAATTGGGGTACCATTATTTGGGGGCTACCAGAAAAAGTGGACCGATATTTATAATTTTTAGTGGAGAAATTTGGTACTCAAAAACAACCCATTGCTATTGGGGGTAACCTTACATGGTGGATATGGACCGATATAACTCATCTTCGAACTTGACCTGCATGCAGACAAAAGACAACTCTAAATTTTGGCGATCAATCTCAATTCGTTTTGAGGCTATAGTGGTTACAACAGACAGACGGACATGCGCAAATCATCATTGTTTTACGCTGATCATATATATATATATATATATATACTAGCTGGACCCGTGGCACTTCGCTGCCCCTACCAAAGGCCAAAAAAGTAAATCCATAATATGGTAATTTTTACGATGGAATGTGTAACTGACTTAGAATTTTTAAACGTATAGCATTATTGCTATGAGAGAAACCCGTAACTCAAGTGGCAGTGCATTCCAACATCGCGCAAATATTCCAAATTCGAGGTATCAAAATATTGGGTTTCTGGAGGAGTGTGTGAAAGAAAATAACATCCTTAAGTGTCCACGGTAATATATATTCTGAATAATTTTTTTTCAAAAGAACATCCAAGAAAGCGAGTAACATATTCCGGCACGTGATTGTCACTACGTTGATTATAAATAAAGCGTGTTATGGTATTAATAATTCGCTTTAGCTTATTAACATGCAAATCAATGGATCCCGAATACACTCCAAGTCCGTATAAGAGCAGCGACATTAACAGAGCATTTGCCAGTATTAACTTTACACGTTGCGTTAAATATAAATTAGATGCAAAAATTCTACGCAAAGTGTTGCAATCTTTTATGATTATTAGAACAAAATCCCAAAGCTTTTGGTACACAAAAAGTTTTTGTTATCAGTAATAGGATCAGCGAATAAAAATTAAAGGTGTATCTAAATTTATCATATCCCAGTCTCCGACTTTTAACGTGCCTTCGAGATGATCAAACGATTTATAATTAAAATTCACAATATTCACTTCGGTGTTTTTTAAGCCAAATAACATTTTTTCCAAAGTAAATATGTTTTCAC
>NW_026889114.1:0-12395 GCF_032173495.1 Musca vetustissima
ATCAGCTAGTCGAGATAAGACGATCCGTATACTAAAATGTGAGTCCAGGACCAATATTTTGTGAAGTTACAAACTGTTGGGACACAAATACTTATAATACCCTCATAACATAGCTGTTAATTTATATTTCCTTATTGTATTTTAGTATATAAATAATTTTCTAAAAAATATAGATCTCATTATAAACTATAATAAAATTTCTTCATATTAATTTTTAGCACTTTTTTCTGTCACTTTTCTTAAATTTTTAGCAATTTTTAGCATATTTTTCAACAAAATCTAGCATTTTTTCTCAATCAAGTTTTGGCAACACCTGGTTGTAATCACTCTATCCTCTAAACGAATTGAGATAGATCGCCAAAATTTAGCATAGAGTCATATTTTGTCTGCAGTCCGGTCAAGTTCGAAGATGGGCTATATCGGTCCTCGTTTAGGCATAGCTCCCATATAAGGGTACCGTCCAGTTTACGATATTTGTGGGGATTCTTCAGCGCAATTTTCAACCGAATTCGCTGAAAATTTGGTACTAAATTTCTCCATTAAAAATTATAAATATATGTTCATTTCTTCTGGTACCCACCATATAACGGTACCCTCAAATTGTCAGTATTTTGAGTTAAATCGGTCCTCTTATATAATAATAGAATATTTCTGCAACGAACATTTCATTATGAACCAGCTGCCCCAATCCAAAATGAAATCCTGTGTACTTTGTTGATAGCCTCATATAAAGATCCAATTTTTCGTGTTTTGAGATTTAAGGAAAAATATTCTAACTTCAGTAGTTTTTGGTACACAATTTACATAAAATCGGACGTAAATACATATAGGATCCATATCTAAATTTTAACAGTTTTTCACTAATTTCAATTGGATTCGTCCTTGGACCAAATAAATGATGACAAATTTCATCTCATTCGGATCATAATTGCGACCTGTATTTTGTTTACAATTTTACATCAACAGGCGGACAGAGTCAGAAAGTGATTCTATGCATATTCTCAAAAGGAACCATGGGTCTATCTCTTGGCACAGCTCATTTATTTGGCACAAGGACGAACCCTATTGAAATTGGGAAAAATCCGTTCAGATTTAGATATAGCACCATATATATTTTCGTCCGATTTAAGGAAAATGGTGCACCAACGTACCTATATATCATTCGATTTGCACGAAATTTGGCATAGCGTACTGAATTAAGTCTAGAACTATATGTGTTAAATTTCGTGAAAATCGGTTCAGATTTAGTTATAGCTGACATATATATTTTCGTCCGATTTTGGGTAAATAGTGCAACAAAGTCCCTTTATATCCTTCGATTTGCATGGAATTTGGCATAGCATTCTGAATTAAGTGTGGAACAATGTGTGTTAAATTTCGTGAAAATCGGTTCAGATTTAGATATAGCTCCCATATATACAGTATTGTTCGAAACCTAAGCAACTTTTTCTTAGTACGTAGTTATGGTCTTATATGATATCGTTAAATTGATTTATACAAAACATATATTTTATTTACTATTCTACTATGTGTCTATAATCTGAAAATAACAACAAATTTAAATTATATTTCTTTGGAAAAAAATAAAGAAATGAAAACAAAATTAACTCACAAATCAGCTGTTCGAAACCTAAGCAACTTTCAATATTTCGTATGATACCCGTTATTTTTTTTATCACTGCCGCACATCTTTTTTGCATTGATTCTATAAGATTTGTTAGAATTGTTGTTGGTATAGTTTCCCAATCTGATTTTAAGCAGTTCATTAGTTCCTGTCTGTTTTTAAGGCGACGTGTTCAAATCCTTCGTTTAAAAATGCTGAAAAGGTTCTCAATGGGATTGAGGTCTGGTGACAAGTTTTGCAAGGAAGTATTATACTCATTTACAACCTCATATTGGGTATTACAGCTTAGCCAGCTGTTAAAAAGACTTAAATCGGCCGATGTTTTAAGTTCAAACGTTTTATTTAAGATAGATCTTACGATTGCAACAGGCAGACGATGGATTTCGTTACAAGTTCATAAGTTTTACAGTTCATAATAAAATTCCCATAAGCAGTGAACATGTTAACTAGTTTTAATTTCTATCGTCTATTTTCTTAAAAAAAATTGAAACTTACAAATTCGCTATGATATATAGATTATTGAAATTCGTAAAAGTAAAAAAATGTTTCGCTTATGATGAGTTCGGATAACTGAAATTATTTTTTTGTTCAAAAATCCAAATTTTTTCCGTTTCAGTAAAGCGGAGTCGACCGTATAGTGTCGACTGTATAACGCAATAGTTAATAAAATAAGTACTTCTCATAATTCAATTTAACAAGATAATAAAAGACCATGATTACTTACTAAGAAAAAGTTGCTTAGGTTTCGAACAATACTGTATTTTCGTCAAATTTTGTGTAAATTATGCACCAAAGTTCCTATATATCGATGTGCACGAAATTTGACATAGCGTACTGAACTGGGTGTAGAATGGTGTAGTAAGATTCGGGAAAATCGGTTCAGATTTCGATGTAGCTCCCACATATAGACATATATTCGTCCTATTATATATGTGGTGCACCAAACTTCTAATGTTTGTCCGATTAACACGAAATTTTGCACAACGTATAACATTGAGACTTGAATGACATTATTGCGTTTTGTTGATTGCTATTTCGAACTGGTGTCTGTTTGAGATAAAATTTTTACAAGTGCGGCGTAGCGAATAGCGATTTCGATATATAGTAGCGAGCCGTAAAAATGTAACTTTTTGACCATATGGTAGGTAATTACATTATTTTTTTTTTCAAAATAACGGTAACTAATATATCTCTTTTCTTTTGCTGTTTATAATTTCAATTACAAGTTTTCAAACATACATTAATCACAAAAATAATTTTAAATTTACTAAACATAATTTTACTTGGCGTTAATTTTTTGGGGTCGCTACTTTAGCTCCTATATAAATATTTTCTTCCGTTTGACATGGTTTTTTTTAATATATTACTTCTCATAGACATTCCAAGTGATTAGTGCCAATATTTTTTGGCTCAAAATCAGGGATACGTGTGTAGGGTATCAATAAAGTACACAACTATAGCCTTTGCTTATGGTCTCCAAAACCAAATATTTTTTTGTATCCGCAAAAATAAATTATCAAATTTATATGCCTTTTTTGTACTCTACGCTAAATTTTCTTTTGGTCATTTTTATACCCTACACAACTATGTTGTCAGGGTATTATAGCTTTGTGCAGCCCCAAATGTTTGTAACGCCGCGAAATATTGGTCCTAGACATACCTTTAAGTATACCGATCGTCATATCTCGACTAGCTGAATCGATATAGACATGTGTGTCCGTCCGTCCGTCTGTCCATTATAATTTGTAAACACGATACAGGCCACAGTTATGGACCAATCTTCACGAAATTTTGCATGTAGGATGGGTTCTGGCCAGTGTTGCCAATTTAGCACTTTTAGTGCTAGATTTAGCACTTTTTAAACTCGTTTAGCACCAAAAATTTTGATCTAGCACCTAGCATCTTTTTTAGCATTTTTATTTTTCAGGATATTTACAAAATCTTCTGTCTATTTGGTTTCATCCAAAAAAAATTGATTTCATATAGACATATTGAAATTTGTTTATGTTTTACGCTATGAGTTCGATTTCCCAATGTTATAAAAGTGTCAGTAAATCTGTGAACAAGTAAAGAAACCCGATCCGGCCGAACTTTTTATACCTTGCACCTTGTTATTTTTATTTTTATATGGTGCCTGTGACATTGTCTGCTGTAGGTTGTTTATTTGGGAAAATGTGGGGCTTTTGAGTGGGAGTGGAAAGATGTATTTTATTCAACCGGAATCAGGAATATCAAGTTATAGTCACTTCATAATACCGTAATTGGGTCGCGTCTCGCTTTATATGGGGGCTATGGCAAGAAATGGACCTACATCGAAAAATTTTCTGCACACATATTTTTTAAATTACAGGCACTTAGGTGGGGAAAAAAAGGTTTTAAAGCCTTAAAAGTATACGAATAGGACGGAAATGTTCTATGGAGTATATGTCCAAATATAGAAAATTGTCCGCATAAATATTTTCTACCCTAACAGAGCCCAGAAATACGACTAAACACCTCAAAATACCGAAAATAGGTCGGTACGTTAATATGAGGGCTTGCTCATAACCTTAACCTAGATTGACAATTGTCTGCATAAATTTTCTGAAAACGTGTAACGTGGATGCTTCACCGAAACATGGAATGTCTAATGAGAATCCAAAATATCAAATTGAAGCAACTTCGGATGAAAAACGTTACTAAAATCACCAAAACACCGAATAATTGAAGTACCACTTTACACCGTAACAAAGATCCATATTGATATTTTTTGGTAGGAACATTTTTTTGCAATAAAAATCCAAAATATCAAATTAAAATCAATTCGGTTGAGGATACCTGTACCATTTACAGTACAAAACATGCTAGAATTATTAGTAATGTGCAAAATTTCAAACATCTGTCTTCAATATTGCGATATTTAATCAGACAGACGGACATGACTACATCGAAGAATTTTATTCTGATTAAGAATACATAGGATATAAGGTGAATATTTCGAGGTGTTGCAAGAATTTTTAAAATACACTTACTCCATCTTTTGTTTATTAAGCATTTTTAATAGATAAAGATCTCATTATTAGCTATAAGCGAAGTTCCTTCTATAAATTTTTTAGCACTTTTATTTGGCACTTTTTAAAATTTTTTAGCACTCTCTAGCATTTTTTTAAACAAAATCTGGCATTTTTTATCGACAAAGTTTTGGCAACACTGGTTCTGGCCAATGAAGACCCCTATTGTTTTTGGGAAAGATCGGTTAATATTTAGGGGAAGAAATGGACCAAAAACATTACTTTTGTCGGTTTTTCTGGTCGCTCCAGAGGCCGCAATTATAGCCCAAACATTGCGAATTTTTACATGGAGAAGGGGATCGGGCCAGAGAATAAGCATGCATGTTTTGATAAAGATCGGTCAATATTTAGCGGGTCAAATGGACCCTGACTTTTGTGTGAAAAATGACAAAATTTGTATTCTATGGCATATATATTTACTCCTGGAGGATGTAGACCCGAGGAGTTGATAGAATATCCAAGAGGAGTGGTTGGCCTTTAAATTGATACCAAATATAGTGATGTATCTACTCAGATGTGGGAGTTACAGTCAAATATTTACAGGTGCTTACGTATTCAAATATTATTTAGTAACCCATTACCACATTAGAGGGGGAAATATCGCGCTGATGGCTTTGAAATTTTTCATGAAGTTCCAGTTATGGTCAAGAACAACGCCTACAATTTTCGGTGATGATCAGATTAAAATTTTGGGATGAAATGGACCGAAAACTTAATTTTTTGTGTGTTTTCGTGTCGAGTATAATCCGAAAATCACAGCACAACCCACCGTGAAGGTAATCTGGACAAGTAATTAGAAGGACTGTACTGAATATTCGAAAAAAGTAAGGAAGAGGTGTTGTTGACTGAAATATTACTCAGACTCGGAATAAACATCCTCAGAAAGTTAGAGGTCGTGGTAGTTGTGTAGGGTATAGTATGGTCGGCCCCGTCCGACTATACTGCTCCGCTCACTGGTTATGATAAATGTTTGTCAATAAACCACAAAACTAAACGAATGTCATGACATGCCAGAATGTACAGCAATATGGCAAAGAATTTTACCATTATGTTAAAGCATAATAATCACCTGTTTCTTTACGATGTAGGCAAGAAACACAACAAAATACATCTTCCCGCACATAATCGGTTATGCATGGTCCACAAATGCTGCACTTCCTCCTAATGTGTTCGTAAAGTTCTTTCTCATTTGTGGTCAAATACATAAAGATGACGACTTTAATACAACACTCCAACGGCTTAAACGCGTTTCTTGTTTTGTTTTAAAGTTTGTAATTTGCAGTCTTCTTCGCTTCATTCTTTTTTTCGAATAAGGGTCAGCCAATTCATCATGTGTTGAACAGAAACTTAATGACACAATGGACTGAGACCGAAATAATGTGCAAAAGTTTAGTTGATTGTCTGCTAACGAAGTGTAGCAAAAATAATGCTAATGTTTCTTTAGTCGTTGCTGATACCGCACCTAAACGTTGATTAAATATCCAGGCAGTGACTGAAACGCATTGCGTTGGAAACTGTTTTTTTTTCCAAAATGTTGTGTGGTCCGCACTCCAAAGTTGAAGAAGAGAATGAAATTGTGATGGATATTTACTCATAAGATTATGTGCCAGGGCTCAGCGCCGAGAAAGAGTATAGCGAAAAACTACAATTCAAGATGACACCCCAGAAATAAATCAGCACAGAAAACTAGTTTTAACTACTTCCTTTGTGTTGGAATTTCGTCAAACGCATTTGGTGGTGTGCAGTGAGTTGCCAAGTAAATGGAGGAATTTTGCACAATTGATTAACCCAGGGAAGTGGAAACTGTGATATATGCAATAAGATACATTATGTTATGTTTAAAAAGCGAATTGTTCGCTTTTCGGTATTTTGGGGCGTTATCGTTAATTTGCTGCAAGATCGGCATAATTAAGTAATAGCGATTTTTGAGATAATGATGCCGAATTGTTCTCTATATCAAACTTTATGTTGTGTAAAATACTCAGACAGACACCTCTCTCTGATTGAGAAGCTCTCAAAGTTCCTCTATGCCCTGTATGTTGGCAGCTTTGTGTGGCCTCAAGAGTTTATACGTCGCAAAATATTAGTTCTAGACCCACTTTTGGTATATATCTCAAGTCGCTGAGTCGATCTAGACATGCGTGTGCGTCCGACCGTCCGCTTTTCACTATAATTTGTAAACACGGTGTCGACCACAGTCACGAAATTTTTTATGTAGGACGAGTTCTGACCAATTTATCTTTATTTATATTTATCCGCTAATATTTTAGGGGAAGATATTGATCAAAAACGTTATTTTTGTCAGTTTTTCTGGTCGCCCTAGTGAGAAATTTTAAACAGAAAAAGGGGTATGACCATAGAATAAGCATGACTGTTTTGATGAAGATCGGTAAGTATTTAGCGGATCAAATGGACCCAGACGTATGTGTATAAAATTACAATATTTCTATTCTATGGCGTATATATTTACTCCTGAAGGATATGGAGTGTATACCGCCTAGCCGAGATAAGATCGGAATTGCAACCAATCGACTGAAGAATAGTAAAGCAGCAGGGGCCGAACTATTGAAGACTGGAGGTCAGATGCTGCTCAGGAGCATGCACTAGCTGATTAGTACAAATTGGAACCTCAGCATCCTGTGTCCCATGCACAAAATAGGAGGCAAGACTATACGTGCCATCTATAGAGGAACAAGTCTCCTTTTCATCGCATATAAAATGGTATCCAGTGTGCTCTGAGAACGACTGAAGCCAATGCCAATGATATTATTGGACCATACCAATGCGGTTTCTGGCAAATCCACCACTGACCAGATTTTCACTCTGCGCCAAATCCTGGAAAAGACCCACAAAAAACGCATCGACACATTCCACCTATTTGTCGACTATAAAGTCGCATTCGACCGCCCTATCCGTTTAGAGGTGTTTAAAGCAAGGTCTACGTTCGCCATTCCTGCAAAATTAATATGCAGGCTAACGTTAACTGGCACCTTTAATACCGAACGAAGATTCAGACAAGGTGACAGTTTTTCGTGTGATCTTTTTTTACATAAGAACTGCATATGTTACTCGCCTTTGCCGATAACATCGATATAATGGGTCGAACATTGCGAGCGGTGACAGCCACATTTGAACAAATTGAGAAAGAGTGTGTCAAAGAGGCTCTGGTAGAAAATGGCGAGAATACTGAACTGATGGTATCAACTCGCAAGACATCCGGTAGACTCAGACCAACCGTGGAATTTGAGAACTATAGCTTCGAGGTAATTAACGATTTTTATACCTAGGTACCGCCATAAATAAAACTAATTTTTTAGTTTTGATATTTGGAAAAGGATAGTGTTTACCAACAGATGCTACTATTGCCTAAGTAAGCAGTTTAGAAACAAAGTCCCCTCTCGCTTGATACTACAATACGTTGATACAACTCGTGGTGTCATATGAACCTGAAGCAGATGAGGCAGCTCTTGGGAGAGAAAATTTCTCCGAATGATCTTTGCCAATCGGCTTCGACGTGAATATCCCCGTCGAATGAATTTTGAGTTTTCTCGGGCATCGTTGGCTAGGTCATGTTGTGAGAATAGATGAGGATGCCCCAGCATAAAAGGCATATAAAAGCGAGCCAAGGATGGCCACGAATTAGATGGAAAGATCAAGAGGAAGATAACATTTCGTTTCAGGGTCTTTCAAATTAGAAGAGATGCGCGCAAGACCGACACGCCTTGAAATGTGTTATACGCTCGACTTGTGGTATATTCCCTTGTCAGTATATTCCCAGTTTTTGTGCTTGTATTTTGAAGTACCTGTCCGATTTTTCTAAACTGAGTGTCAGCAATTTGAAACAATTTTTATACCCTACACAACTATGTTGTCAGCGTATTATAGCTTTGTGCAGCCCCTAGAGTTTGTAACACCGCGAAATATTGGTCCTAGACCCACCTTTAAGTATACCGATCGTCATATCTCGACTAGCTGAGTCGATCTAGACATGTGTGTCCGTCCGTCTGTCCATTATAATTTGTAAACACGATACAGGTCACAGTTATGGACCAATCTTCACGAAATTTTGCATGTAGGACCAGTTCTGGCCAATGAAGACCCCTATTGTTTTTGATAAAGATCGGTTAATATTTAGGGGATGAAATGGACGAAATACTTAATTTTTGTCGGTTTTTCTGGTCGCTCCAGAGGCCGCAATTATGGCCCAAACATCTCGAATTTTTAAACGAAGAAGGGGATTGGGCCAAAGAATAAGCATGCCTGTTTTGATAAAGATCGGTCAATATTTAGCGGGTCAAATGGACCCTGAGTTTTGTGGGAAAAATGACATTTGTATTCTATAGCGTTTAGATTTACCCCTGAAGGACAGTGAGCCGAGAAGTTGATAGTATATCCAAGAGGAGTGGTTGGCCTTTAAATTGATACCAAATATATTGTCGTATGTACTCGGATGTGGGAGTTAAACTTAAATATTTACAGGTATTCAGATATTATTCAGATATTATTTAGTAATTTAGTACCACACTAGGAGACGGAAATATAGCGCGGACAGCTTTTAAATGTTCCATGTGGTTCCAGTTATGCTCAAGGACAACGCCTATAATTTTCGGCGATGATCAGATAATAATGTTGGGATGAAGTGGAGCGAAATCTTTTTTTTTTTTTTTTTTGATTCGATCTATAGGCCACAATTGAAAGCCGAACATCACTACACAATCCACGGTGGCCAAGAGGGTGCAAATATCGTCGAAGTTGTGTAGGGTATCATATGGTCGGCCCCGTCCGACTAATCTGCTCCGCTCACTGGTTTTCAGATTGCTTTGATCCAAAATGCAAAAACATGGTCCTCATATAAATATACCGACCGATTAAAGGAATTTTAAATATACAAAAAGTTAAATATACAAAAGTTACAAAAAGTTTGGCTCGGTCGAACTTAACGACATTTGTACTTGTTATTTTTTTAAGAATTTGTTTAGAAATATTGGTCAGGCAATTGACTATGTTAAAATTACGATGGACTTCGTTAATGTCAAAATTGAGTATATGGGTATAAAAATCACAGATTCCTATTTTTTGTGCTGCAACAGGTGATAACCTCCTTTTGTCCTCAACGACCTCATTGAGTTGCAAGTTGCTGTCTTGAGCCGCGTTTCCGCCGGATATTTTCTTACATACATTTTGGCCCGGTCGAACTTAACGACATTTGTACTTGTTATTTTTTTAAGAATTTGTTTCGAAAAATTGGTTAGGCAATTGACTATCTTAAAATTACGATGGACTTCGTTAATGTCAAAATTGAGTATATGGGTATAAAAATCACAGATTCCTATTTTTTGTGCTGCAACAGGTGATAACCTCCTTTTGTCCTCAACGACCTCATTGAGTTGCAAGTTGCTGTCTTGAGCCGCGTTTCCGCCGGATATTTTCTTACATAAATTTTTAAAATTTTCTTGTTTTGTTTTATGAGTCACACACTACATTTCCTGAATATTATTACCGAGGCAATTTCTTAACATTTTATCGATTCTTGTTACCTTGGCAACTCTCTCGCGATGTTACCAATCTTGAACATATGTTTGTCAGCAAATTACCTTGAACGAAATGTTCAAAAAATGACATCTTGAAAAAAGAAAAAATCAAGTGTCTGGCTTTGAAATAAATTTCTCCATTTAACATTGCATTTATCTGTCATTTAACATTAACAAGTTTTGGTATCCTTTGGCAAAGGCGTCTTTGCGATACGACGGCGTACAATGTCATACTGACAGACAAGTTGACATCTTTAATGCTCATGGATATTTTTTGAGACAACGAACATACAATGTCTCCATACAAATAATGCCCCATAGCTTGGTATAGTCTTACGTTTGCTTTAAAGATTTGTTAAGCTTCTCATCTAATTGGCGAGCAAAAATGAGAAATAAATTCTTTCCTTCAGCAAAAACCGAAGAACAAAGTCTTGCCTTTTCGCTTTCGCAAAAAAAAAAAACAAAAGGGGGAAACATGGTAATAATTCCATTAATTTTGGCAAATTATTTACATGGCTGACAGTCTGAAGTACCACTTATTTATTGGTTGTTTGTTTCGACGCCCTTTAAACAAGAACATTGAAGAAAAACAGCGACAAGGAGAAAAAAAACGCCGTGAAATAATGGTGGGAATAATTCATTGCAACTTTGCCCTGTCAACATTTTCATGGTGGCGCGCATTGGAGCAGAAACATTTATACCGCCTCTTAAATTTAGGGTAATTATTGTCACAAAACTTTTTGCACGTTTTTCTTCCCACTTTACACGTTTGCCTCCCGCCGCCTAGTACATTTAACGTGGACAGCAACATTCGACATCCTCTTTGTTCAATCGTTAGACACGCCATTTTTATGCATTTCATTTTGAGTCATTCAAACTTTGATATAATTACAGAAAATTGCTTTGCGGCATATCAAAAACAAAAAAAAACTTTTATGTCGAGTGGTTGTGGTGTCACTGTACGAGAATAATATGTGCATGTCAAAGGATCCTTATAAAATGTCCTTTATTTGGAATTTATTTGTTACTGACATGTTTGCCGAGAGCTAAGGCATTACAATGGAGTATTTGTGATATGTCGTTGGTATAAACAAGAAAGTTATATTTGTTGTTGCCAAGGTGAAATTCCAAGCACAGTGGATATTTGCGTGGGACTGCATATAATGATGAATTCTGAATACTAATGATTTCATAGAGATAACCATTTTATGACCTGGAAACCATGCCCAAAAATAAAGTCTTTCCAATCTATTTATATTTTACTAGCATAAGCCCGCTACTACTGTATCGAATGTGGGAATTATGTAGAAACCAATACCGACCATAATTAACATTTTAGTATGTTCTATTATAGTACGTTTTTATACCCTCCACCATAGTATGAAGGGTATATTAGTTTTGTTTTTCCGTTTGTAACGCATCGACCTATAAAGTACATAGATTCTTGATCAGCGTAAAATTCTATGTCCGTCTGTCTGTTGTAATCACTCTAGCGTCTAAACGAATTGAGATAGAACGCCAAAATTTTGCATATAGTCGTCTTTTGTCTGCAGGCAGGTCAAGTTCGATGATGGGCTATATCAGTCCACGTTTAGGCATAGCTCCCATATAAGGGTACCCCCAAATTTTCAGTATATCGGGGTTCTTGAGCGCGTTTTCCAACCGAATTCGCTGAAATTTGGTAAAATGAGTTCTTTTTGGATACCAAATTTCTTCACTCAAAATTATAAATATAGGTACACTTTTTCTGGTAGCCCCCATAGGACGGTACCTCTCAATGTTTAGTTTTTGGAGGGTTTTGACCGGATTTTTTCACCGAATTGGCTGTAATTTAGTACTTTGAGTATCAAATCAAATCTCTCCACAAAAAATTATAAATATAGGTCTATTTTTTCGGGTAGCCCTCATAATTTAGTACTTTGAGTATCAAATCAAATCTCCCCACAAAAAATTATAAATATAGGTCTATTTTTTCGGGTAGCCCTCATATAAGGGTACCCCAATTTTCGGTATTTTGGGGTTCTTGAGCCCGTTTTTCAACCGAATTCGCTGAAATTTGGTACTTTGAGTTCTTATTGCGTAGCAAATCTCTCCACTAAAAATTATAAATATAGATCCATTTTTTCGGGTAGCCCCCATATATGATTACCCTCCAATTTTCGGTATTTTGGGGTTCTTGAGCACGGTTTT
>NW_026889115.1:0-12440 GCF_032173495.1 Musca vetustissima
AATATGTATGTATTTTATTCATACATATCAGAAATGCATTTATTCATTAAAAAATATATAAAAAATGTTCAAAAATTTAGATCAAAATTTATTAAAACATAAAATTACTTAAAAACAAAAATTAATATGGTGGCAAATACAATTAATTTTGCAATCTTATTAGACCAGTTGAAATTTTGAGAAATCGAAGCCAAAAGTTAAAAACTTCAGTTTTTTTTTACTTCAGTTTAATGGGCATGTTCAAAGGTGCCCCACCCATGGCATTTTAGGGAAATTTATAATAACTTTTTTTGTAATAAATATATATGAAAGAAATTACATTAGTTATGTCTGAAATGATTATTGGAATGCAAAAATTTTGTTTGACGAAAGAAAACTATCACAGAATTCTTCCTGCGCCCTTACAACCAAATGAATAAAAGTTTACAATTGTACTGCGAAAACATGGTCACCCATGCACAAATTGTCGACAACTGAAAAAACAAGCCAAAGTGGTTTATGCAGATAGAGAACAAGATGTGGTTGCGGGTCGGAAAAATATTAAACCAAGATTTTATGAGCGCTGTTCAAAGGTGCCCCACGTTCAAAGGTGCCCCCCTCTCCCCTACCATTTAATGCTTCTCGTATCCAAAAGTGCGAAATTTCAATACTACCTTAATCCTGTGATTTGCATTCCAAATTTAAAATGTTCATCTGTATCCATTCACTCTGATCTAAACTGTACCAAATTTAGTACCATTTAGTACACCTAATGACAAATTTTCAAAACTACCGAAATCCAACAGTAATATTAATTCAAAATTTCAGGATCTCAACCCTATCCATTGGTACCATTTAGTACTTTTTTTCTACAATTAAAAATTTCCTAAACTCCGTCAATCCTACACACCAAAAGTAACTTTAATTCCAAAATAATAGAGTCCAACTCTATCCATTCACACTTTATCAAGTTGTACCAAATATAGTACCATTTAGTACACATAAGTACTATGCTTCCATGTCTTAATTCTACATTCTAAAAGCAACAATTATTCCAAATTTTAGGTTTCCAGCTCTCTCCGTTCACCCAAATCCAAATTGTACCATAACTAGTACACACAAATACGAATTTCCAAATATGTCTCTATAGCTCAATCTTCAACAGTAATCGGAATTCCAAATTTCAAGGTTTAAGCTCATTCGTTTAAGCAAAATCCAAATTGTACTATATTTGGTACCACTTTGTACTTTTCTTACCAATAAGTAACTACCTCAATCCTACATTCAACATTCATTTTTTCACAATTTGAAGACTCCAGCTCTATCTGTTCACCTAAATCCAACTTGCACCAAATTTAGTACTATTTAGTACTTTTCGTACACATAAGTACGATTTTTAAAGCTACTTCAATCTTGTGCTCCAATAGTAGTCCTGATTCCGATTTTCCGGATTCCATCTCTATACACTCAACTAAATACAAATAGTACCAAATTTAGTACCATTTTGTACTTTTTATGCACATAAGTACGATTTTTTAAAGCTACTTCAATCTCGTGCTCCAATTGTAGTCCTCATTCTGATTTTCCGGATTCCATCTATATACACTCAACTAAATGCAAATAATACAAAATTTAGTACCATTTTGTACTTCTTATACACATAAGTACGAATTTCTTTAAGCACTTCCATACATCAACACCACTTCCCAACCTGTATTCCATATAAAATTTCAATATTCTAGCTATATAGGTTCAATATGTTCAAAATATATACAATTAGAACTAAATTTAGTAATTTTTAGTACTTTTAGTACACTTTTAAGACGAATTTCCAAAAACCCTTTTGTACAGCTTTCTAACTTTCCATCAGTGACCCACATTCCAAATTTCAGAATTCTAGCTCTTCCCTTTCGCCTAATACAAAGGGTACCATATTTGGTACATTTTAGTACTTTTCGTACCCTTCTAGTTCGAATTTCCAAAAACCCAGCCTTATCTCACGCCTACCCACCAGCAACAACCCACACACAAAATTTCAAGCTTCTAGCTTCAGCCGTTTCGTCTGGACGATGATCTGTCAGTCACTCACTCCCTCACTCACTCCCTCACTTAACACTAAGCTCTTTTATATATATAGATATCAAGGTGATTTTTGAACATACTCAGCTCAAAATCTAATTGGAAAAAATATATTTTAATAATTTACTTCAAATAACATGTTTGTACCAATCATAAATTATAATGAATATTGAATGCATATCACATAGTGGAGGCTATTAAAAGTGATTCAAAATGTTTTCAAAATTGATTGCAGGATATTCATATAATCATATACGGAGTCGATTTGGGAATGTCTGTCAATCCGTATTACTCATTATATGGTTCTGAAGCAGAATTTTAATTATATTTTATTTCAAGGGTTTCACTTGTTATACCCTCCACCATAGTATGGAGGGTATATTAATTTTGTCATTCCGTTTGTAACTCTTCGAAATATTCATTTCCGACCCTATAAAGTATATATATTCTTGATCAGAGTAAAATTCTAAGACGATCTAGCCAAGTCCGTCCGGAAAAAATAGGTTCAGATTTAGATATAGCTCCCATATATAGTTTCGGCCGATTTTAGGTAAATGGTGTACCAAAGTCCCTAAATATCTTTCGATTTACATGAAATTTGGTATAGCCTACATAATTAGGTCTAGAATGATGTGTGCTAAGTTTTGTGAAAATCGGTTCAGATTTAGATATAGCTCCCATATATAGTTTCGGCCGATTTTTGGTAAATGGTGCACCAAAGTCCCTGAAAATCATTTGATTTGCACGAACTTTTACATAGCGTATTGAAGTAAGTGTAGAACGGCGTGTGCTAAGTTTCGTGAAAATCTGTTCGATTTAGATATAGCTCCCATATATAGTTTCGCCCGATTTTAGGTAAATGGTGTACCAAAGTCCCTATATATCTTTCGATTTGCAAGAAATTTGGTAGAGCCTTCTGAATTAAGTCTAGAATGATGTGTGCTAAGTTCCGTGAAATTCGGTTAAGATTTAGATATAGCTCCCATATATAGTTTCGCCCGATTTTAGGTAAATGGTGGACCAAAGTCCCTGATTTGCACGAATTTTGGCATAGCGTAATGAATTAAATCTAGAATGATGTGTACACCTTATATATATATATATATATTTTCGTCCGATTTTAAGTAAATTGTGCACTTAAGATCCATAGGTAGGCCGATTGACACAACGTACTGAAGTTAATATAAATTAATATCTGGCAGGTTAACTTGAAATCAGTTCAGATATAGATATATCGTAGCTTCCATATATCAATGGGTGTCTGATTGAGATTAAATTTTAAACAGTGCAGCATACCGAATAGCGTGTGTCAAGTTTGCTTTAAATCGATTTACTCAAATCTGTCCCAATGTGCGCAAACGACTCTAAACTTACCCAAACGAAATGAAATTTAGCATAGGTTCGAGAAAGACATAAAAATCACATATTTAAGTTCGTTCAATTTCATGTCAAAATTCCTTCAAAAAGGCGACGTCTTTTCGGATACATATGTAGAATATACCCAAAGTGGTGAAGGGTATTATACAGTCGGCCCAGTCCCACTTTACTACTTTCCTTACTGGTTTTTATTAAAATGGTTAGCTGACTTGTTCCGTGTGTTGGGGTTATCCCCATATAGCTGTATTCCACCGTAGAATGAGGGATAATTTTATTTAGTCGATTTAGCCATATGTTGTAATCATTTTTCTATCGGAGAATATCGACATAAAAAGTAAAACGTGAGGTTTGGGAATGAACTGTATCGATCCGCATTTAGGCCCAGGTTCTATATAAAACGTCCTACCTATTTAATATTGTGATGGATGGTATTGGGATTCATGCGTTAACAATATATGTCAACATTTTGGGCTTTTGAGATTTTAGGGAAACCCCCCATTGAAATTACTGAATTTTCTATTATGGTTTACAACAATCGATTGAAAGAATTGCCGTTATATGTATGTTCCCTATGTTTCATTTCAAAATGTTGTCAGTATTAATATGGTGGAGGGTATCCAAAGTTCGCTTTAACGATTTTTTACTTGTTTTTTTTAGTATCGTTTAATTTGAATATTCCCCAGTGTACCCGTTATTAATGAAAACTTATTGAAAATATGTTCAATTGCCATCATAAGGCGACATTCGTTTGCATTGGGGCGTATGACAAACAAAACTTCCATGCCACAAAAGTTTCATTTCATAAAACTTTCTGTCAGTTATTTCAGCTGAAATCAATCATGTGGCACATAAGCCTTTAATTGGAAATTTAATTAAAATCACCTTTGGGTGAAAAATCGATTTTACCCATCCACAATTTAATAAAAATTAAATTATTAAATGGGCTTATTTTGCACTACTTATTTTCATAGTAACCTAGCCGAAGAGGTAAAACTGTTTAGAATACATGCTGTATTTTCTACACCACTGCATGTTGGCAACTGAGAAAAAAATATTTCAGAAAAAAAATATATCAGTTTTTTATTTCATTTTTATGACAAAAATATGTTTTTGCTTGGGTAATTAGCTCTTTCAGACACACACACACACACACACATATTGTATGTTCATTTATAGATTGCTCCAACTCAATTAATATACATTAGGCAACATTTCTATTTCCACTACAAATATTAAATGCAGTAGGAAACTTCCAAAAATTCCCCCATTCTCGACTCTACTAATATTTGTCCAGACATGTTGCTATTGAATAATGACAGTAACAATAAAAACAGATTTGTATTTTTTATTAGTCTTATCTAAATGCATTGATTAAACACTTTTTTGCGTATTACTTTAATAAAATCAGAACAGTTCATTGATTATAACGAAAAAATTGCTGACAGCAAGTAGCACATTGGGAAAATGCCATCATAAGCATGTGATAAACAAATCAGAACACACCATTAACGGTTGAATGATTAACACTGTTTTAATGGATATGTCTGGATTTACACAAAAAAATAGAAAACAAAATTGATTACATGATGGGTAGTATAACAGAGCTGGTTATAGATAACTAATTCAATGCCAACTATAGATAACTAATATAACATCACATGTATTGTTTTGTTGATTGTTGCTAATATAGCAACAATAATTAAACAAAGGTATAATTCGGAATTTATAAACCAAAAAAAATGTCGGGCCGAACATTTCATAGCCTCCTCAACCCGTCTTGGCACTGAAACTTCTACCCCAAATATGTCGTCAATAATTTTTGTTTCCATGTATATCCAAATTAAATTGTAGCATAATCCCCTATTTATTTAAACGATTTTGTTATCTCTTCCATATATTCGTTAAATATTTGTACGCAATGAGGTCTCAAAACTCATCGTGTTTCACAATACGAATGTAGTCATTTGAAAGATTTATTTCAGGGTGCGCAAAATTCGCTCGCGAATGATTCAAAATACGTTCTTTGTCGTTTTGGGCTCATTTTACGAATGAATTTTTCGCGACATATTCTTTGCCAAATGAGCATTCGCACGCACATTAGAAACGAGTAAGAGCACACAACAACGATCATTCTTTTCGACTGATGTTTGAAATTCTTTCTCACATTCGCTCACGAATAAAAACAAAAATTCGTGAATGCTAAAAAAGCAACAAGAATAACAACAAATGTTTGTAAACTCAATAGTCGGGCATGTGTTTTGTTATTCCACACATGCATCTCAATATATCACCAACGACGTCTTTTTGTTTTTTTGTTAATAGAAGCTCTTTTTTTGACCGCAAACGTGTAAAACTTTGTCAACACATGTAGTTTATTGACATTCACAATATTCATTCAAAAAGTCAATTTTCAATTTTTTGTTAGTTACGCCTTTTTGCATTTTAGCTAACGATCCTAAAAGACGTCGCCTTTTTGAAGGAATATTAACATGCAATTGAACGAACTTAAATGTGTGATCTTAATCTATATCTAAACCGACTAACATAAATCCCTACACAAGTCATTGTGCAACCTATGTACACACAGACACACATTGATTATTTGGTGTACAATTAACATGAATAAGTCAACATTATATATGAAACTATGCTATATCTATGTCAAGTACACTTGCCAGAGATTAATTTATATTAATTTGAGTACGTTGTGTCAATCTGCCTAGCTATGGATCTTAAGCGCACAATTTACATTAAATCGGACGAAAATATATATGGGAGCTATATGTACATATGAACCGATTTTCACGAAACTTTGCACACTTAAGGGACTATGGTGCACCATTTACCAAAAATCGGACGAAAATATATATTGGAGCTATATCTAAATCTAAACCGATTTTCACTAAACTTAGCACACGTCATTCTAGACTATGCCAAAGTTCGTGTAAATCTAATGATTTTCAGGGACTTTGGTGCACCGTTTACCTAAAATCGGGCGAAACTATATATGGGAGCTATATCGAAATCTGGACCGATTTTCACGAAACTTAACACACGTCATTCTAGACTTAATTCAGTGCGCCTTGACAAAATTCATGCATATCGAATGATTTTCAGGGACTTTGGGGCACCATTTACCTAAAATCGGACGAAAATATATCGTTAGCTAAAATGCAAAAAGGCGTAACTAACAAAGAATTGAAAATAGACTTTTTGAATGAATATTGTGAATGTCAATGAACTACATGTGTTGACAAAGTTTTACACGTTTGCGGTCAAAAAAGAGCTTCTATTAACAAAACACAAAACGACGTAACTACAAGTGGGTTTATTTGATAAATGCAAAAAGACGTAACTAACTTTTTTTACTTAATTGTTATGACTGCCATTAAACTAAATAACTAAATTTGTTAAAAAAATTATAGTCTATTATTCGTCATATGCAATATCTCCCTGCCGGGCATATTTTTTTATACCCTCCACCATAGTATGGAAGGTATATTAATTTTTTCATTCCGTTTGTAACTCATCGAAATATTCATTTCCGACCCTATAAAGTATATATATTCTTGATCGGGGTAAAATTCTAAGACGATCTAGCCATGTCCGTCCGTCTGTCCGTCCGTCTGTTGTAATCACGCTATCTTCTGAAGGAATTGAGATAGGGTGCTGAAATTTTGCATAGGGTTGTCTTTTGTCTGCAGGCAGGTCAAGTTCGAAGATGGGATATATCGGTCCACGTTTAGGCATAGCTCCCATATAAGGGTACCCGCCAAATTTCGGTATTGTGGGGTTCTTGAGCGCGTTTTTCAGCCGAATTCGCTGAAATTTGTTACATTGGGTTCTTATTGGGTACTAAATGTCTCCACAAAAAATTATAAGTATAGGTTCACTTTTTCTGGTAGCCCCCATATAACGGTACCTCCTAATATTCAGTATTTTGAGGGTTTTAATCGTATTTTTTCACCGAATTGGCTGTAATTTATTATTTTGAGTTCTTAATAGGTACCAAATCTCTGTACAAAAAATTATGTATATAGGTCAATTTTTTCGGGTAGCCCCCATATAAGGGTACCCGCCAAATTTCAGTATTTTGGGGTTCTTGAGCGCGTTTTTCAGCCGAATTCGCTGAAATTTGGTACATTTGGTTTTAACTGGGTCCTAAATGTCTCTACAAAAAATTATAAATATAGGTCCACTTTTTCTGGTAGCCCCCATATAACGGTACCTCCTAATTTTCAGTATTTTGGGGGTTTTGATCGTATTTTTCCGACGAATTAGCTGTATTTTAGTATTTTGAGTTCTTAATAGGTACCAATTCTCTCCACTTAAAATTATGAATATAGGTAAATTTTTTCGGATAGCCCCCATATGAGGGCACCCCCAATTTTCGGTATTTTGGGGTTTTTGAGCGCGTTTTTCAACCGAATTTGCTGCAATTTGGTATTTTGTAGTCGTATATGGTACCAAATCTCTCTACCAAAAATTATTAATATTCGCCCCTTTTTGGGGTAGTCCCCATATAACTCCCTTTTTTATATTAAAATAGTTATCTGATTTGTTCCGCGTTTTGAGTTTGGTTCTAAGACTCTGTTGCAATCATTTAAAACCGTTTTTTACTTCTCCTACACAATTATGCTTTTGTTAGTTACGCCTTTTTGCATTTTAGCTAACGATATATGGGAGCTATATCTAAATCTCAACCGATTTTCTCCAATTTCAATAGGGTTCGTCCCTGGGCCAAATAAGTGACTTGTCCCAAATTTCATTCAAATCGGATTATAAATGCGACCTGTACTTTGTTTACAATTTAACATCAAAAGACGGACGGGCGGACAGACGGATTTGACATATTTTAGATGCAGTAAAAATGTATAACATTGTAATTGAAACCAATATTGATGAGCTATTTATAAATTTCGTGTTCGTATTATAGCAAACCGTAGTCGGACGATATTTTGTCCATTATTTGCATGCAATATAAACTATGTAAATGATGTACAAATCATTCTACGATGTTCCTGTACAACTCCAATTAAACTAAAACTTTTTAAGATAAAAAATGATAATGAATCGCATAACAATTTCACAATCACAATATTGTATATCGCATGCAAATATAAAATTAATTTTTGGCAAACATCGATCCTTTCGGAACAATGGCAATGTTAAATTTCGTATAACTACTATTGTTATTTATTATTTTGCTTAGCCACTACAATGATAATATTTGGTTGCGTTACATACAATTACACAAATGTGTTGGGTATAACAACATCAAACATTCTAAAAAAGTTTTAAAACTTATATTTTTGCAGAATCATAAAAGTTTTCAAATCATTCGTGAATGGCTAATGTAGCACGTAGGTGTAGACCAAAGAGCAACTGATGCAATTTTATTTTATAAATTCAAGTTTTGCGGTTTTGTTATTGAGCGCAGTGCATACTAACTATCCAAAATGCATTTAGGAGGTTATTAAGTAAAGTGAAAATAAGTGTGAACAATATAAATTTAAGTTTGGCCAAAAATAAACTTACCTAAAGAATCCATATTAATTTCTGTATAATTTTAAAAAGTTATAATGGTAGCATTGCCAATGGCATACTTGCACGGTTGAATGGACAATTGGAACTCATCGTAATAATCATTTAAAATCTGGGTATATGCCTATATAGATAATGTATACTTTACCATTTAATCTGGCATGGAATTCTCTCGTTAAACAAATTGATATCTTATGTTTGGTTTCCTAATGTTTATCCTTTACATTCATAGTAGACTCGAATAGCGTGTGATTATTATTTCTGTCTGGTGCGTTTGTTGATTTGGAGTTCTTCAAAATGTATCAGTTTTAGATTAAGATTCCGTATTATCTCCTTGAAGCCACATATTGAGTTAATTGTTGCATGAGGGCCAGAATCCTTGTACAGCGAATTCCCGGAATTAACTTACATTTTAAAATTTTTATTATATTTTCACACATTTTTTAAATATTGCTTCCTTTTCAATTCAATTTTCTATGAAAAATGTTGTTTCTCCTTTTCTCTATTTCGCTAAAATTCTGAATATGAAATGTCATATCCTAGTTAGATTTACAAATTTCTTTTTCTAAAGTAAATTTTCCAAGGTGTATTAAATAAGGTGTAAGTGACAATCATGTGGTTTTAAAATTTTTCTTTATTGTTTGTAAAGTAAATTGTCAAAAACATTTTCAACAATTAATTACGATTTACAAAATTGTCTTTAAATTTAGGATTTTGATAAAAAAATATGTTGATAGAGACGGGCGAAAAGGGCTTAAATCAGTTTTAAAACCAAATAGTTTATGTTTTGTATCCCGTGTTGAATTCTGTTCATAAATAGTAGCTACACATACGTAGCCTATATTACAATCTGACTATTGGTATCTCCAAAAATCAATCCAAAGGTGGAAGTCTTTGATATACTCCTATAGCCAGATTGCACAAGGGCAACACAATTTCCTTGATTTAGTCTTTGGCCGGGGATTTATGTCCACCAAACTTTCATTAAGGTGGCGAAATTTGAAGGCATTTCTTCGAAAAAAAATTTTAATTTACAATATAAGCAACATCACCAGGAACCAAGGGCTACACATTGGAAACTTTTCAAAATAATTCGTGACCGGGTCTTAAACTTTACTCCCCAACCCAAAATTGCCAAAAACCCAAGAAAATACAAATTATTCATCAAAGAATAGTTCTTGACAAAAATTAATAAACATAAATGGATAAATGTTTTTGTTTATTTTTGCCAAAAACTAATTTTCAACATGACAATTTAATTTCTATAACAGCAATGCATACACCTTATTAAATACACCTTGAAAATTTCTTTATTTATTAATTAAACCCACAGGCAATGTTGCCAAAACTTTGTTGATAAAAATGCTAGATATTGTTTAAAAAAATGCATGGTATAATAATAGAAGGCAAGTGTTGTTGTACAACAAACTATACAACAACCACATGGAAATTTGTTTTTGTGCGACGTCATTTGACAGAAAAATGTAAAGAAATAAATTATCAACAAATTATATTTATTTTGAAAATGAAATATTTTCGAATCCTCAAAATAAAATTTGAAAAACATGAATGAAAATCTATCGAATTTATATTCCTATCGCTTCTACATTTTTCCTATAATTAAACCTTTACCACTTATATGTGTAACACAAGGTCTATATAAGGTCGGCCAGTACGCGAATTCGTAGAGAAAACTTAAGTTTAACGTCAATTTTTTTTTTTGCCGAGGCGAAATAAATATTTTTTCGCCTAGATATTTTTGTTATTTGTGTTTGTGTTCATTGTCAACTTTGTTGTCAAGAAATTAAAAAAATATATACATATTTTGTTCGATGACATTAGTTATTATATTCCATTATGCATATTTGTGTTGCAACAAATCAAATTATTGTGTGATGCGCTGTTTACGCGTGTACAATTTCAACTCTTCGTCAAATTTGTCATCATATGCCGAGCATTTCGCATTACGCAGGAGTTTATATTAGTTTGGAAGTTCAGATTTGAAATGTTGTGTGATTTACATACTTCCCGAAATGGTGGTATGTAAAGATATGTTTTAAGTGTATTCTTTTGGTAGCTGAAATTTTTTGCAGACAAGACTGCATTTGAAGTTTCATGTGCCGGCCTTAATTGTACTTAATCCCCTAAGTATATATTTACAAACAATATTATTATAATATACTTAAAGTCTTGCAGGTCAAGAATGCAGATTGTACCCGGCTACATGTGATTTATTGACCAAAAACTCTATAGTATGTATAATATATAGCTTCATCTACGTAACTAGTTTAATTAATATTCTATCCCATATATCAGCTCGTGGAATATATATATATATATATATATATATAACAAATACTTTGTATTTCTTCATTTTTTATATTCTATGTATCTAAATAGATGCAATCTTCATAAAAACACCATACATGTGATATGTTTTTAACAAATATATTTTAAAATATTTAACATATTTGTATAAGTATTTGAGTAAAAAAGTATTTAGATATGAATTTAATGCTAATATTTAAATACATAAATTTATTTAACACGTTTAACATGTTATGTTTATTTATCTGAGATCTGTAACTACTGGGACAAGCAATTTCAACCTAAAAAGAAAAAATCGAGGTAAGGAAGTTTTATGAGAGTTTTCAGTAATTTTAAATACTTTTATAAATTGATTTTCAACAATTTCTTGTACCCCATAATCCTCTGTTTGGCTTTCTGCACCTTAAGCCGTTTATTTAAATGACGCACTCTAAAATTAATCCTGCATTTGAAAAAGAATTCTTTTACCTTAACAGGTAAATCAACGTCTTTGCTTTTTTCGACGAGACGTTGCTTAATTTTATGCGAATGCGATATGGTCATTCCATTAATTGTGTTAAAAATTGTTTCCAAGGTTTTTATTTCTGATAGGAATTGATCTGATGGTTTCAAGACCCTTTTGACACATGATCAATCCAAGTAAACGAAGGTTCGTGACATTTGTATTCTTCAAGACTCAGCTTTCGAATAATATATCCTGAAATATACTCCAAAGCATCTTCTTGAACAATACCAATGTCACTTACATTAGTTTCATAAATGTCGGATATGTCTGGCGTTTGGGTCAACTGCTGTTCTTCATAATCTGACAATTCTGACTGTTGAGTATGGCAGTTTAAGTTCTCATACAAAATTGCAGAATCATTGGGACAGATCCACTCGCTGGTTTCATCAATGTCGACATTACCGGTGCATGGGAGCAATTCCGTGTTGCGTGCTGAGGGGAGACATGCGTTTCTTACTTACTAACTTACCCAATATGTATTTCCTCAGTCTGAATTTAAAGTCCTGTGGTGAAGGGTGGTCATTAAGACCGCCTTTGCTGCGTATAGCTCCAAAAAATGTTCCAAGGTATCTTGATTTAGACGTCGTGTTAAGATACATTTAATATTATAATTTTGAAGGTAATCATA